>NC_052316.1:16874795-16878753 GCF_016432855.1 Salvelinus namaycush
CGAAGATGGCATTCAAAAAGTTTATAAAATGATTTATGTTCACAGAGCAGGAAACAAAAAAGCAGATGAAAGGATGTCTGGCCCTGAATGTTTGTTCATTTAGTCCCAGTCCCCCCCCCCCCCCCCCCCCCCCTTCCCATGTTTTAGTCCAAAGGGAACTCTCTGTAGATCCAAAACAAATTACCTTAATAATAACACAGCAGGCAGATTTTTAATGAAAAAGGGGCCAAGATCTGTACCGATTTGTGACAAGATTACCGAAATATGCAAAGCAATCTCCTACCCTTCACGGCCCTCTCAGCCATCTGTAACCTGGAATAAGGCTCTTTTTGTATTGCTCCACAACACGACTAGTCTCCCAATTCCAAGTCAAGTCACCAGATGTCTTCTTTTTTTTTAAAGAGTCCAAGATCAACATTTTTTTCACTGCCATTCTTTTTCTCCAATGTATTTTTTTTTTACTGTCCAATTCCCGGGCCGAGTTAAAAAGGTCAGATTTAAAGACAGGGCAGTGCCATAAAAGCATGACTTGTTCAAGGAGAAACACCATAATGGGATTTTAAAACGTCTTAATAACATGCTGATATATGAGGGAGAGGCCTGGGCCACATTCATTAAGTGCTAAACGTATCTATTTTCACCTTGAGGAACGGAGTAACCTTCGTCACTGGAATTATTCCATAAATTTACCCATCGTAAATAATAACTAGCTGGGGTTTTGGCCCCTTGTTTCCTGGCTCGCTTACGCTAACCCTCCCACTCTCGACAAAACACTGCCTTTCCCTGTAGGATCCCTGTGAGCCGAGGTGACCCCATATTAATGTTGCTTTTACGCTGCCGTGCATACCGCTTCTAACTGCAGTACGCACGGCTAGATTACCGTGTGTGACACTGCACACCAACCACCCACACGTCCAACGCATCATGTGAGATTGAATATCTTATGGAGGGAAAATATCCCCAAGACAAGTTCACTGTTTACTGGTCACTTCAGCATCTTTAGAACTGCTAACTCACACGGCAAGTACAAACCAAGATGGAGAATCTTTAGAACTGCTAACTCATACGACAAGTACAAACCAAGATGGAGAATCTTTAGAACTGCTAACTCATACGGCAAGTACAAACCAAGATGGAGAATCTTTAGCACTGCTAACTCATACGACAAGTACAAACCAAGATGGAGAATCTTTAGAACTGCTAACTCATACGGCAAGTACAAACCAAGATGGAGAATCTTTAGAACTGCTAACTCATACGACAAGTACAAACCAAGATGGAGAATCTTTAGCACTGCTAACTCATACGGCAAGTACAAACCAAGATGGAGAATCTTTAGAACTGCTAACTCATACGACAAGTACAAACCAAGATGGAGAATCTTTAGAACTGCTAACTCATACGGCAAGTACAAACCAAGATGGAGAATCTTTAGAACTGCTAACTCATACGACAAGTACAAACCAAGATGGAGAATCTTTAGAACTGCTAACTCATACGACAAGTACAAACCAAGATGGAGAATCTTTAGAACTGCTAACTCATACGGCAAGTACAAACCAAGATGGAGAATCTTTAGAACTGCTAACTCATACGGCAAGTACAAACCAAGATGGAGAATCTTTAGAACTGCTAACTCATACGGCAAGTACAAACCAAGATGGAGAATCTTTAGCACTGCTAACTCATACGACAAGTACAAACCAAGATGGAGAATCTTTAGAACTGCTAACTCATACGACAAGTACAAACCAAGATGGAGAATCTTTAGAACTGCTAACTCATACGGCAAGTACAAACCAAGATGGAGAATCTTTAGAACTGCTAACTCATACGGCAAGTACAAACCATAGCTGTTGGTATACCCGAGGCTGTATCGCTATAAGACACAGTAATGGTCTTCCAGAAGGCCCGACGTCTTGTATATAAGTATACGTATACCACCGCGCGACGCCTGAAAACAAAACCAAACAAAAAAAAAAACAACATATATTAATCAGACATATGGTTATCAGACCTGAGGCATGTATAGTACTAAGACAGTAATGGTATCTGCGCGAGTGCATGTTCCACTAGTAATCATACGTACTGGTATCACACGTAGGCTCCTGTACTAGTATAGACACTGTAGGGTTAAACCCCCTGAGGCTCTTAATAGTACTCAGACCCGCCGTATGGTATACCGAGGCTTGTATAGTTAGATGATTGTATACCGGGTATATCTAAGACTGTATGGTATACCGAGCTGTATAGTATAGACTGTATGGTATACCGAGGCTGTTATAGTATAGACTGTATGGTATACCGAGGATGCATAGTATAGACCTGTATGGTATAGCCGAGGCTGTATAGTATAGACTGTATGGTATACCCGATGGCGATAGTATACGACTGTATGCGTATATCCGAGGCTGTAGTATACGTTCAGACTGCATCGGTATACCGGCCAGGGCTGCATAGTATAGACGTAGCGTAATAGCCTGCTTGTATATAGATAGAACGTCAGGAACCTGGCGTATAAGTATAGACTGCTATGGTAGACCGAGGCTGTATAGCTACTGACTGGATAGGTATCGCGGGCTGTATAGTTATCAGACTGTCATGGTACATACCGAGGCTTGCGATAGTATAGACTTGGGATACGAGTGTATAGTATCGAGATGTATACCGACGACTGCATAGTACTCAGCACACTGTTGGTATCAACTGTACTGAGGCTGTATGTATATCCAGCTGTATGGTATCACCCCGAGGCTGCCTCGTATAGACTCGTATGTATGAACCAGGCCTTGTATACGTATCCAAGACTGTATAGGTATACACGCGAGGCTTAGCCTAATATATGACTCGTATTGGTCATACCGCAGGCTGTATATGTAAACACTATGGATATTTACCGAGGCTGTATAGCTATAGACTGTATGAGTATACCAAGGCTGATATAGTATAGGACTGTTGGTTATAAACCGGGAGGCCTGCGATACTAGTAATAGACTGTATGGTATACCGTAGGCTTGTATAGTATAGACTGTATGGTATACCGAGCTGCATCGTATAGACTGTATGGTATACAGAGCTGTATAGATAGACTGTATGGTATACCGAGGCTGCATAGTATAGACTGTATGGTATACCGAGGCTGTATAAGTCATAAAGACAGTTGGCTATCACAGCCAATCGGGCTGTACCAGTCTAGAACTGTATGTGTATAAAACCGAGGCTGTATAGTATAGACTGTATGTGCTAGTACCACGAAGCTGACAGTATGTGTATGGACCGACTGATATGTGTATAACACCGAAGGCTCGATATAGATATACAAGTACTGTCATTGTACTACACCGAAGGCTGCATAGTCATAGCAACTGCTATGGGAATAACAACACAACCCCGCGAAGGCTGTAATAAGTAATAGACTGTATGCGTATAACCCACGAGCTAGTATAGTATAGACTACGCTAACTGGTATCACGAGCTGTAATGATTAGTTAATAACTGAACCTAGATATCTGGATTATAAACAGAGGCTGCTATAATTTAGGACTGTATGCGTACAACCCGAGGACTGCATACGTAATAAGACATGTATGTGTATACCGACAGGCTGCTAATACGTACTCCCAGACTGTAATATGTCGTTATACACCCCGTGAGGCTTGTACAGAGTAATAAAACAAGACTGTATGGGATATACTCAAATAACCGTGAGATGGCTCAAAGCATACGATATAGCAGACCCTGTTTATACACCCCGAGACTGTATAGTAATAACACGCACTGTATGTTATAACCACCGTGGCTCAGTGCATAGTATAACGAACTGTATGGTCATCCCGAAGGCCCGATATAGTTATCTCACGTATGGACTAATACCCAGGAGGACTCGTATCAGTATCAGACTGTAGAAGGACTAATACCCGAGTTTATAGTATAGACTGTATGGTATACCGATTCTGTA